>NW_026614101.1:0-33308 GCF_026230105.1 Diorhabda sublineata | reverse complement strand
TAAAAGGCTGTGTCAAAGCACAGCTACCTGCAATAAAGAAAGTTTGATCAGTGTCTCACCTGAGTCCGCTTTCACTCCACTTCACTCTCGCACTTGTTCACTCGTCGAAGTCTATTGCTTTAGGGGCTTTAGGGCTTCAATAAGGTTATTTCTTGCAATCTCTCTCTCTCTCTCTTCATAATCTTTAATCTTCTCTTCAAAGATTTTAATTTGTTCTCCCATCGTCTTTATCATTGCTTCATATTCAGTATTTTGTTTTTTTTATCCTTTCTGACAACTCAATCATTGTCTCTTCTTTTTGTCGTTTTAACTACGAGTCTCTATCGTAGGGTTTCTCCCTGTTTTTGGAGTTTTTAGGCTCCATGCCTGTTACTTTCTGTCTTGGCTTCCCTATTTTTGCTTGATGACCTGTAAATTACCTGAAAAAAATTTATTAATCCGTACTGACAAGTAAGGCTGTTTTGGAAACGGATAAATTCCGCACAATCAAATTTGTGTTAACAAACAATTCTTTCATGCGGAAGTATTTTCTATCATTATAAATAAAAGGCTGTGTCAAAGCACAGCTACCTGCAATAAAGAAAGTTTAATCAGGGTCTCACCTGACTACCTGAGTCCGTTTTCACTTCACTTCACTCTCGCACTTGTTTACTCGTCGAAGTCTCGGAGTCAACTAGAAGTTACACACACACACAATTTCCCTTGAGTCCTTCGGGCATGATATATTTGTTACTTTTCCTATGTTTAAACTTGACTTCATATTTCTTTTCCGTGAGGTAACTGTTTATTGATTTTATTAAGTTCGTTGGTATCTGTGCTGATTTCATCTTGGATATAAGTGCTTTCTCCCACACTGTGTCATAAGCTTTTTCTAGGCCGAGCGTGGCTAGTCCTGGCTTTCGTTGTTTTTTATTAAGTTCCGTTTTAGCGTGGTCTATTATCCTGGCTAGCTGTAGTTCAGTTGTGTGATTTTTCTTAAATCCGAATTGTTCTGATCGGATTATTTATTTCTTCTCTAGGTGAGAGTTAATTCTTTTTTGGATAATTCTCTCCCATATCTTGCCCATGGTGTTGAGAAGAGATATGGGCCTATAGCTACCTGGCCGGTTGGCTTCTTTGTTGGGTTTTCGGATCGGGATTATATTAGCATTTTTCCATGGTTTTGGGAAATAATTCAGTCTTATTGCTGCATTAATTATGTAGTACAGCTGAACTAGAGCCTTTTTGGGAAGATTTTTTAGAACAATGGCCTGGAATCCATCTTCACCTGGCGCCTTATTCTTCATTTTTCTTATGATGTATTTTACCTCCTCAGGGTTTGTGCTCGTTGTTTCGTCGTTTTCTTGGTTCATTATTTCGTTTAACTGGTTTTCTACTAGTGTTTTCGTTTCATCGTTTGACTTGTGGCTAGTTAGATTATGGTTTCTTCTTATTTGTTCGGCTATTGCATTCAGCTTCTCGTTTGGGTCTTGGATCAGGATGTCATCCATTATTAGTGGCGGTATTTCATTATTATTTCTATTTTTCTTGGCCTTGATCATTTTCCAGACGTTGTTTCCGCTTCCGTTTATTTTTCTGATTCTTGCATGCCATTGTTCTATTTCAAGTGATTCGAGTCTGGCGTTGATTTCTGTATTTATTTCGTAGATTTTGTCTCGTAGTTCGGGTGTCGGATGTCTTTGGTATTGTCGTCTTAGTCTGTTTTTCATCGTTATCATGTCTTTTGTCTCCTCGTTGATTTTGTTGGTTTTTGTCTTATACTTTATTAGTGGTATATGGTCTGTCATTGCTTTTTGTATTGTTTTTGTCAATTTTGTTATTTCTTTGTCTATTGTTTCTGCGTCGTCTATGTCATTATCTGGTATTTCGATATATTTGACGTTGTTTGTCGTTTCCGTTTCCACAGGTTTATGGTCTGAGTTTAGTTCGTCAAGTGCTTTTGTGTTTTGGAGCGTTATGTTTTTTGTGATGAATATGTCGATTGTTGAATTCGAATGTCCTGTCACTCCACTGACTCGAGTAGCCTCGTCAGGGGCGTAGATAACATACCCGTTGTCTTCTGCAATCTTGTGGAGTTTCTTGCCTATGGGGGTGCATTTGTTGTTCACACCCCATTCAGTATGCGAAGCGTTCAGGTCACTCGCCATTATGACACTTTGATTTCCCTCCATTAGGCTTTCGATTTCTTATCTTTTTAAGTTGTCTACTGTGTTTCTTGCTGTCGGTTTCCTGTATACTGCATAAATGTCTGTGTTGCCGATTCTGATGCCTGTCGTTACTAATGATTGTGTCTGCGTTTCTATTTTATTATATTCAATGTTCGTCTTTGTATATATAGCTACACCGTCTTCGGCCTTGTTTTCGTTATTTTGTAAGTGAATAGTTTGGAATAAAAGGAGGTGTATTCTACCTTTGCATTTTGTTTCCGTCCCTATTATTATGTCAGGTTTTCTCCTATTGGCCAATTCTCTTAGTTGGTATATTTTTTTCCTTATGCCATTTGCGTTCCATTGCATGATTTTTATTTTCTTATTCATTTGTTAATGGTCCATTATATATGTTTTCGTATTTCATAAATATCTGAGCTTTTTCAAGAAAGTTTCTTGCTCCTAGGAGCTCTTGTTTCAAATATGTCAATATACTTATCATTTTATCTATGTCGCATATTTCATTTATTTCTCTCATAAGTTCGCTTAGCTCGCTCGTTTTGTCCTTTATGTTGTTGCTATTTACGTACTTAGGTGGTTGTCCCGTTGTAGAGCTGTGGCTGGAGGTGGCTTCAGCAAAGCTAATATTTTCTTTTATTCTGGAACTAACAAATGTCCTTTTTGTTGTAGGTACCTAGGGCTTATGCCTGTTTTCCTTTTGCCTCTCTATTTTGTCCACGTATTCAATGTATTTCTCACATTGTGTGTAGTTGGCGGTGTGTTGACCTCCACAGTTCACGCATGTTGGTGTTTCATCTCTGGTTTTATCGCATGCCTTGGTATCATGCTGTTTACCGCACTTCACGCAGTTAGGTTGTGTGTAACAATTTGCTTGGGAGTGCCCGAAGTGTTGGCATCTGAAGCATTGGGAGACTGTATTTTTCTCATATACATTTCCCATTTAACGCCGATATTCTGAATACCTCTTATATTTTTAACGTCTTTCAAATTCACTTCTTTTTTGAAGTGGAGGAGGTAGCTGTGGCTTCCAACATTTTGTTTTCTTGACTTCATGGCAATTATTCTTTCTACGTTGATGTGATATTCACTCAACATTTCTTCTCTAATTGCCTCCAGGCTTAGACCCGGTGCTGCCTCCATTACTAATTTTTTCAAGATTTCCTCCCTATCAGTGTATGTGAAAAACTCACTTTGTGACTGCTTCAGTTCACTCTTTACTTTATCATAATGATCCTTGTTTTTTAAGTGAATTTTCGTTTCACGTCTATTCCTGTTGATGATCAGGCGAAAATCTCTGGATCCTATGATATGGGTGATTTCTTTCACGATCTCATCATATTTAGGTATGGTGCCTAGTAAAACCAGGGGTGGCAGGGTTTTTTCGCGTCTTATAGGCGCGCTGCTTGAGCTTTCTCCTATTTGGTCTAAATTCTCGTTATTGAGAACACCAAACTTGTTTTTCGTAGGGATGTTGGGGTTTATCATTTCTAGATCTTCTTCCATGGTGCTGCTGTAGTAGCTTTGAGTTTCTTGCTGCCGTTCATTTCGCTCACTTTCGGGTTTTCAATTGTTTTTAGGGTTTTCCCCTTCACACTCACTTTCCGTTTTTCACCAAATTTATTTGAGTACACGGATGTACGCACTTTCATGTCTCTCCCGTTTTTCCGTGAGGTCTTAGGACCCCATTCGTCGCGAGTTTGATGTTTCCGCACTTCTGAATTTTTATCTCGTTTTATAATCACTTTGTCACTTCGAACTCACTATGTTATACATAGTGATACTACTGACCTAACACACACACACAATTTCCCTTGAGACGAGCCCGTCCCTCTAGGCATCCACCCCCGGATAAATCCACGAGTGGGTGCGAAGAAGAACATTCCACCACCACCTGTCAATTCGACAGGTCCTCATCCTCTTTCGCGTCTTATCTTCTCCATTTCTGCTTGGACTTGTTTGTCCGTTGATATATCTTCTTCCTCTAAAGATTGTCTCTCTGGTTTCTTTCTCTTTTTTTTATTTTTCACTTCCGTATAGTCTCCTTCCATGGGGCAGTCTTCATTTTTTGTTCCTTCGTTAATTTTGTTTGTTATTTTCGTTTTATCCACTTCTTCTGTAGTTGGATTTCTTTCCAACTCTTCTATTTTTCTTTCAGATGCTTCGTATTCGGCTTTCAGTTCATGATTGTTTTTCTCTGAGGTCTCTATATACTCATTTCTCATAATCTCTCTCTTTTCATAATTTTTAATCATCTCTTCAAGGGATTTAATTTGTTGTCCCATCGTCTTTATAATTACTTCATAATCAGTTTTTGTTTTTTTATTATTTCTGACAACTCAGTAATTGCCTCTTCTTTTTGTCGTTTTAACGACAAGTCTCTGTCGTAGGGTTTCTCCCTGTTTTTGTAGTTTTCATGCTCTATGCCTGTTAATCTCTGTCTGGGTTTTCCTATTTCCTATTTCCTGGAGTACCTGGAAATTACCTAAAAGAAAATGTTATTCGTCGCGAGTTTGATGTTTCCGCAGTTCTGAATTTTTATCTCGTTTTATAATCATTTTGTCACTTCGAACTCACTATGTTATACGCACTGTTTGAATCGATGTTTACACCTCGAGATACACAGGGATACTACTGACCTAACACACACACACACACTTGCGCGTGAGAAATCCCGTCCCTCTAAGCATCCACTCCCGGATAAACCCGCGAGTGGGTGCGAAAAAGGACATTCCACCACCCCCTGTCATTTCGACAGGTCCTCATCCCCTTTCGCGTCTCAGTTTCGCGCGTAGACTCCTTCCTCTCCCCTTAGTTCTATAGGAGATTCCGGGATGTCTATCTTTTTTTGTTAAGAGATTAGCCTATTGGCTATACTCTCTTGGCTTCTTGGTCTGGACGTCTTGATGTGTGTGTGTGTGTGTGTGTTTCGCGGCCGGTAAACCTTTTCCAACCTCCAACCTGTAGGAAAAGATCTAATCCGAGTGGTCTTTCGCCTTCTCTATAGCTGTCCCCGATGTATAACTCTACACCTGCTTATGAAATGCGGAGTTATCGTGTCAGGGGGTGTCCTCTGGGTTGTCTCTGAAAACCTAGGATTGTGGATAGAAATTTTTTTTTGTTTTTTTTTTGTTTTTTTGTTTTTTTTTTGTTTTTTTGTTTTATACTAACCTAACCTACTACTACTACTAACCTACCTCAACCTACATTACCTATCCATCCAATTGTTTTCTGGGCCTCTTGTGTTTCTTGTAGTCTTCTTTATTGTATTTTGTGATTTTCCTTAATTCTTCGTTGGGGTGTGTTGCCAACTCCTCGAATAGCTTTATTGCCCTTTGGTCCATGATGTCTAATACTTTTTCGGGTCCCGTTTCGCCGTATATTTCCTCGCTACTTGTCCAGTGAACATCTAATTCGTTTATCCTTCTGTTCCATTCCTCGCTTCTGTGCTCCTGTAGTTGTTCTTGAATTTCCCGTTTCATTTCCCTGACTCTCCTCCTTTCTTCTGGATTTTGTTCTTTGGGCTCTTCTAGCTATTCGGTTTTTCTCCCCAATCAGATTTCTCAGATCGTCGCTTATATTTTTGAATCTGCCGTATTTGTCTGATACGGTCGTTGTGGTACTTCGTTCTATCGCTTCTGATAGTGCTTCTTCGAAGAAACAGACCTGTTCTTCTAGCATCTCCTTGCTTTTTATTTCCGTGATTGGTCCTAACAGCTGTCCTGTTAGCCTTCTGAATTTATCCCAGTTTATTTTTCTCACGGTTCTTCCTGTTTGTCTGTTGCCGCTACCAATGGTGACGACGATTGGTGAGTGAGCGTCGCCGCCGTCTATGGTCCGGATTTCTACATGCATCGTCATGTCTCTCAACACAACGATGTCTATAACCTCGGGCCTTCCTCCGTTTGGTGGGTAGTGTGTCGGTCTTACTGGTCCTATCGCTTGATAGGATGGGTGATCTTCTATGATCTTCTCCAAGTTTCTCCTTGTCTGTTTCTTCTTATGCTGTACCACGCAGGGGACTTGGCATTCAGATCTCCTATGATAATGCCTTTTTTACCATCTGGGAGTACTGCTAACACGTCATCCTCGTGTATTGTGGTCTCAGGCCTTACGTATGCTGATATTATTCTAATATCGCCGTATGATGTTTTAATGACTACTATTGTCGCCTCCATGCTAAGTAGTCCGTCCGGTGAGTTTATTCGATGTTGGCACAACTCTTTTTTCATTGTACCTCCGGAGCGTCCGTTTATATCGTCCCTATAAACGTTGTATCCTGGCCAGGTGAGTCTGTGTGTGTCACCTGGCAATTTCGTTTCTTGTAGAGCGAAGATATCGTAATCTTCTTCCTCCAAGATCACTCCCATGGTGTTTTGGTTTGTTCGTAGTCCTCCTGTGTTCCACGAGCCGATCTTTATTTGACTAGGAAGGTTGTTTGTCATTTTATTTGGCTTGTTGGGCTATTAATGTCGCTATGAGTGCCTGCATGTTCTGCAGCATACTCAATATCTCGCCCGTTCCTTGTTGTTTTTGTGAATTTGGGGCTACCGGCGTTTTCTTGGCCGTTTGGGCGTAGCTGTCTCCTGGGATCGTGGTTTTTGTTGTTGGTTTCTTGGTTTCTTCTTTTTTGGGATTTTTTGGACACCCCCTGTAGTTGGCTGGGTGATCTCCTGCGCAGTTTCTGCATTTAGGTTTCTCGGTCTTGCTCAGGGTGCAGTCCGCGGCCCCCTGTGTTCTCCTGCGCATCTTACACAGCGAACGTCCATGTGGCACGTGCTCTGTCCGTGATGGAAACCTTGGCACCTGTAGCATTGTACAGGACTGTCGTGTTTTTTCTGTTCTATCACACTTATTTTCGTGTGGCACAGATATCTCAGGTTTTTGTATGCCTGCTCTTCTGCAGGCTCGATAACTACCATGTATATTGGTAGTAATTTTCTTGTGTTGTCTTGGTTTTTTTGCGTATAGCTCGTCAGTTGCCATACTTTTTTAGGTTTCAATCCTAATTCCTTCAGCTCGGTTTCTGCTTCCGGAGCTGGGGTGTTGACTGCTAGTCCTTTTATCACTAGCTTTCTTTCTTTTTATTCTCTGAGTGCGTACGTGTACCACTCTATTTCTTTGTGCTCGCTCAGGAGCATCTTCATTTTGTTAAAATCATCCACTGATTGCGTGGTGATCTTTCCTGTGTGGCTGCCCATTTTGCATTGGGCGTTGATACTTCTCTGTATCAGTTGTTTCCTGATAACAGTCCACATAAGTGGGGATTTCAGTATGATTGGAGGTGGCCTCCTCTCTGGTTTTTTTTGTTTTTCCTCTTCGTCTCTCTTTATTTTTTTTAGTTCTTCCTCTATTTCTTTTCCGCTTTCGTTGCTGTCGTTTTTGTTTTCTACCGTAGGTTTGCTTTTCGCATTCTTACGTTTTCTTTCATTTTTCACTTGCGTGAAATCCTCCTCTTCCATTGGGCAGTCTTCGCTGTTTGAGTCCTCCATTACTATAGTCGGGTTCTCACATTTTCTCTCCCACATTTTGTTCTCCGCTTGTGGTTGTCCTTCCTTTTGCATATTTTCAATTTGTTCCATAAGTTTTGTTACTTTCTTCTCTAGTTCGTCCATTGTTTCACTCATGTTGAACATTCTCACCTGTTGTGTTTCAACAGTTCTTCTCAATAGAAGGATTTCCTGGTCCTTTTTCTGGTTTTCTTCCTCCGATTTATTCAGTTCTTCTCTTGTTTTTTTTAATTCATCATTTGCAACTTCAAGAAGTTTCGCTGCCCTATCTTTTGATGTTCCCCTATCGTAGGGTTTTCCCCTACATTTGGGGATTTCAGGCTCCATACCTGTACTCTCTTCTTAGTAGTTCTTTTTTTTTAAATTTCCTAAGATTTCCTGGAATTTAAAAGTTAAATATTTGTCCGTACTAAGTGTACGGAAACTTTAAATAGCGGAATTCTCCGCGCAATCAAAATGCTTCATTATCGGACTTTCCTCATGCGAAGAAAATCTTAAAGCCTATAAAATAAATGTGCCTAACTGACACAAACTGCAATAAAAGTTTTATTTGGGTCTTACCCGCATCCGCTTTCGCTTCTTTACACAGTCACAGATGTTCACTCAACGTAAACTGAACAGGACCGTAACCAGCCCAGTATGATCTCGAATTTTAGAAGGAGAAATACTCCTGAACAAAAACTACTAGCCTAGAAGCAGTAGAGAGAAGTTACACACACACACACACAATTTCCCTTGAGACGAGCCCGTCCCTCTAGGCATCCACCCCCGGATAAATCCACGAGTGGGTGCGAAGAAGAACATTCCAACAACCCCCTGTCATTCCGACAGGTCCTCATCCTCTTTCACGTCGCAGTTTCGCGTGTAGAATCCCTCCTCTCCCCTTAGGTCTATGGGAGATTCTGGGATGTCATATTTTTATTAAGAGATTAGCCTGTTGGCTATACACTCTTGGCTTCTTGTTCTGGACGTCTTCGTGTGTGTGTGTGTTTCGCGGCCTCGGGTTCACCTCTTCCTACCTCCTGCCGATAGGAAAAGATCTAATCCGAGTGGTCCTTCGCCTTCTCTATAGCTGTCCCCGATGTATAACTCTACATTTCCTTGTGAAATGCAGAATTACCGTGTCGGGGGGTGTCCTCTTGTGGTTTATTTTTGTTGGGCAATGAGTGTTGCTATGAGTATCTGCATATTTTGCAACATACTCAGTAGCTCCGGTGTTTTTTCTTCTGTCTTCGTTGTTTTTATCGCAACTTGTGCGTAAGTGCGTCCTGTTTGCGTGGTGTTCCTTGCTTGGTTGTTCTCCGTCTTTTTCGGGTGTTTCGAGCACCCCTTGTAGTTTGCGGGGTGTTCTCCTCCGCAGTTCTTGCAATTCGGTTTTTCCGTCTTGCTGAGCGTGCATTCCGCCGCTCTATGCGCTCCCGCGCATCTCACACAGTGCACGTCCATGTTGCACGTGCTTTGTCCATGATGGAATCCCTGACACCTGTAACATTGTACAGGTCCGTCGTGCCTTTTTTGTTCTACCACACTTATTTTTGTGTGGCAGAGGTATCTCAACTTCTTATAAGTTGGTTCTTCTTTCGGTTCTATTACTACCATGTATATAGGTAGTAGTTTTCGTGTGTTGTCCTGATTTCTTTGTGTACGGCTTGTCAACTGCCATACTTTCTTCGGTCTAAGTCCATTTTCCTTCAATTCCTCCTCTACCTCCGACACTGGGGTGTTAACAGCAAGTCCTTTTATGACGAGCTTCCTCTCCTTTTCTTCATTGAGTAGGTATGTATACCACTCAATCTCCTTGTACTCGCTCAGGAGCAACTTCATCTTGTTAAAGTCGTCTTTAGTTGCCGTCGTTATTTTGCCCGTGTGTATTCCCATTTTACACTGGGCATCGATTTTTCTTTGCACTAGCTGTTTGCGTAGTGCTGTCCACATGAGTGGGGATTTTAGAATTATCGGAGGTGGCCTTCTCTCCGGTTTTGTCTGTTTCCTTTGTTCGTCACGTTTTATCTTCTCCAATTCTTCTTGGATTTGATTGTCCGTTGATGTTTCTTCTTCTTCATCTGAGGATTGTTTATCTGCTTTCTTCCTTTTTTTTTGTTTTTTATTTCCGTGAAGTCTCCTTCCATAGGGCAGTCTTCGATTTGTGTACATTCTTGTATTTTTTTTCCATGAGTTTTTATCTCATCTCTCAATTCTACAATTGTGTCTGCCAATTTGTAGTTATCGGCATTGACTTCTCTAATAGTGTCCTCTAAGGACTCAATTTGCTTGTCTTTAACGATTATCGTTTGTTCGTAATTTCTCATTCTTTCTTCGAGGGATTTGATTTGCTGTACCATCTTCTCAACTAGCGCTTCATTATCAGCTTTTTGCTGAAATATGATTTTGGATAATTCATTTTTCTCCCTACTTTTGGAGTTTTTAGGCTCCATGCCTGTTGCTCTCTGTCCCGGTTTTCCTATTTTGATTTGGTATCTAAAGTTACCTAAAAGAAAAGTTTAAGCCGTACTGATAAGTACAGCTGTTTCGAAAAGCGGATAAATTCCGCACAATCAAATTTGTGTTGACAAACACAATTCTTTCATGCAGAAATGTTTTTTAGCATTATAAATAAGAGGCTGTGTCAAGGCACAGCTACCTGCTGTCTCACCTAACTACCTGAGTCCGCTTTCACTTCACTTCACTGTCACACTTGTTCACTCGTCGAAGTCTCGGAGTCAACTCCTAGTAGCTACTGCAGCACTCCAGCAGTAACACAGAAGTTATAGCACTTACTTCCCTCTCTTTTATATCAACGTACGTAATTCTAATAGGCTCCGCCCTTCTACGTTTGCGCATTTGCTATAATTTCATTGGTAGGGCATATTTATATGAATTCTAATTTTTCCCAATTTCTCCTGGACTTGTTTGTCCATTGATAAGTCTTCTTCTTCCGATGATTGTCTTTATGGTTTCTTCCTTTTTTTTCTTATTTTTAACTTCAGTATAATCTCCTTCCATAGGGCAGTCTTGTATTTCTTCGTTCACTCTGTTCTGGGAGTTCGTATTATCTTCTCCTTCCGTAGTTTGATTTCTTTCCATCTCTTCGATTTTCCTTTCCAATTCTTCGTATTTGGCTTCCAGTTTGTGATTGTTTTTCTCTATGGTCTCTATATACTCATTTCTTGTAATCTCTCTCTTTTCATATCTTTCAATCGTCTTTTCAAGGGATTAAATTTGTTGTCCCATCGTCTTTATAATTACTTCATAATCAATTATTTGTTGTTTCTTCATTTCTGACAACTGATTCATTACCTCTTCTGTTTGCCTTTTTAACGACAAGTCTTTGTAGTAGGGTTTCTCCCTGTTTTTGGAGTTTTTAGGCTCCATGCCTGTTACTTTTTGTCGTGGCTTCCCTATTTTTGCTTTTTTTGCCAACAAACACAATTCTTTCATGCAGAAGTATTTCAATTCATTATAAATAAAAGGCTGTTTCAAAGCACAGCTACCTGCAAAGATAAAGAAAGTATAATCAGTGTCTCACCTGAGTCCGCTTTCACTTCAAATCACTGTCGCACTTGTTCACTCATCGAAGTCTCGGAGTCAACTAGTTACACACACACACACACACACAATTTCCCTTGAGACGAGCCCGTCCCTCTAGGCATCCACCCCCGGATAAATCCACGAGTGGGTGCGAAGAAGAACATTGCAACCACCCCCTGTCATTTCGACAGGTCCTCATCCTCTTTCACGTCGCAGTTTCGCGTGTAGAATCCTTCCTCTCCCCTGAGGTCTATGGGAGATTCTGGAATATCTTATCTTTTTGTTAAGAGATTAGTCTGTTGGCTATACACTCTTGGCTTCTTAGTCTGGACGTCTTCGTGTGTGTGTGTGTGCTTCGCTACCTCGGGTAAACCTCTTCCTACTTCCTCCCGGTAGGAAAAGGTCTAATCCGAGTGGTCCTTCGCCTTCTCTATAGCTGTCCCCGATGTATAACTCTACATTTGCTTATGAAACGCAGAGTAACTGCTTCGGGGGGTGTCCTCTTGTGGGTTGTCTCTGAAAACCTAGGATTGTGGATAGGAAATTTTTTTTTTATTTATTTATATTTTTTTTTATTTTTTTTTCTACTTTTTAGACTAATCTAACCTACTACTACTACTAACCTAACTTAACCTACTTTACCTACCCATCCAATTGTCTTCTGGGCCTCTTGTGTTTCTTGTAGTCTTCCTTAGGGTATCTTATGACTTCCTTCAATTCTTCGTTGGGGTGCGTTGCCAACTCCTCGAATAGCTTTACTGCCCTATGGTCCATAATGTCTAGAACTTTTTCAGGTCCCGTTTCTCCGTATATTTCCTCGCTACTTGTTGTCCAGTGAACATTTAGTGCTTGTCTCAGCGTTATGTTTTGTTGAACCTGTAGTTTCTTCCTGTTTGTTTTGCACATGTGTCCCCTGGCAACAGAGGCGTACGTTATAATCGGTATTATTATACTCCTGATAAATCTGAGCTTTGTTTCCGTCTTCAACTTGCTTCTTCTACCGATTAATCCGCATAGTCTTGCTCTCGCTTGTCTCACTTTATCAACAATATTTTCCACGTGTTCGTTGAAAGTGAGACTTTGGTCTAGCGTTACGACTAGGTATTTGGCCTTTTTTGTCCACTGGATTTCTTCGTTGTTAATTTTTATTTTCCGGTCGGGTTGGTGGCTTCTTTTTTTCTTAAAGAGAACTGCTTGGCTTTTCTCGCAGTTGACTTGTATTTTCCATGTTTTGCACCATTCGTCAATCTCTTTTGCAGCGTTTTGGAGTCTTTTCGTGATGTTTTTCACCTTAACGCATCTCGTTGCTATTGCAGTGTCGTCCGCATATAGCGCTGTCAGGGTGTTCTCCGTTTTCGGGATGTCTGCTGTGTATATGTTATACAGCATTGGTGATAGTACCGCTCCTTGCGGTACTCCCGCCTGCTGCTCTCCGACCTCCGATTTTTCGTTTGCGACCTTCACCTGAAACTTCCTGTCTTTGAGGTACGTGCTCAGGAGTTTTATGAGCGGTTTTGTGTATCCTGCCTCTTTCATCTTGTAAAGCAAGCCCTCGTGCCATACTCGGTCGAAGGCTTTGCTTACGTCTAGGAAGATTACCCCTGTGGATTCTTTCTGGTTGAAACCTTGAGTAGTATATTCTACTAGTCTCAAGATTTGTTGTTCGGTGCTGTGGTTTTTCCTGAAGCCGAATTGTTCCTCTGGTATTGTATTTAGTGTCTTTGTTTGTTCGTTCAGAATCCTCAGTATCACTCTCTCTGCGATTTTACTCATGGCAGGTAGCAAACTTATCGGTCTGTAATTTTGGGAGAAAGTGGGGTCTTTCCCGGGTTTTCTCAGCATGATAATGTCTGCTTGTTTCCATCTCGATGGAAAGTGTTTGTCTTCAACATGTTCGAAAGGTATGCCATACCTTTTTTTGGCATGTTTTTCAGCGCTCTGTTCGTGATTCCGTCTATTCCCAGAGCCTTCCTTGCTGATGCGAACCTGAGTAGTTCTCTCACTTCCATTGGTGTTGCGAATCCTAGGGTTTCTTGATCGTCCTCATCTTCTAGGTATTTATTGATGTTTTCTTCTATCATGTCTGAGAGGTCCATATCTTCGTCGGGATGTTCGTTCAGTGTTTTTGTGTTTTTCAGCTCTTCTGCTTTCTCTTTGTCTGAATACGCCATCCCGTTGCTTCCGTCTATTGGCGGCTTTGGTTTTCTTTCTTCTCTTAGGACTTTAGATATGTTCCATAATCCGGGTTTCTGCGGATCTAGTTCGTTTATCCTTCTGTTCCATTCCTCGCTTCTGTGTTCCTATAATTTTTCTTGAATTTCCTGTTTCATTTTCCTGACTCTCCTTCTTTCTTCTGGGTTTTGTGTCCTTTGGGCTCTTCTAGCTATTCGGTTTTTCTCCCTAATCAGGTTTCTCAGAACGTCGCTTATATTTTTGAATCTGCCGTATTTGTCAGGTACGGTCGTTGTAGCACTTCGTTCTATCGCTTCTGATAGTGCTTCTTCGAAGAAACAGACCTGTTCTTCTAACATCTCCTTGCTTTTTATTTCCGTGATTGGTCCTAACAGCTGTCCTGTTAGCCTTCTGAATTTATCCCAGTTGGTTTTTCTCACGGTTCTTCCTTCTTGTCTGTTGCCGCTACCAATGGTGACGACGATTGGTGAGTGAGCGTCGCCGCCGTCTATGGTCCCGATTTCTACAGGCATCGTCATGTCTCTCAACACAGCGATGTCTATAACCTCGGGCCTTCCTCCGTTTGGTGGGTAGTGTGTCGGTCTTACTGGTCCTATCGCTTGATAGGATGGGTAATCTATGATCTTCTCCAAGTTCCTTCCTTGTCTGTTTCTTCTTGTGCTGTACCACGCAGGGGACTTGGCATTCAGATCTCCTATGATAATGCCTTTTTTACCATCTGGGAGTACTGCTAGCACGTCTTCCTCATGTATTGTGGTGTCAGGCCGTACGTATGCTGATATTATTCTAATATCGCCGTATGATGTTTTAATGACTACTATTGTCGCCTCCATGCTAAGTAGTCCGTCCGGTGAATTTATTCGGTGTTGGCACAACTCTTTTTTCACTGTACCTCCGGAGCGTCCGTTTATATCGTCCCTATAAACGATGTATCCTGGCCAGGTGAATCTGTGTGTGTCACCTGGCAATCTCGTTTCTTGTAGAGCGAAGATATCGTAATCTTCTTCCTCCAAGATCACTCCCATGATGTTTTGGTTTGTTCGTAGTCCTCCTGTGTTCCACGAGCCGATCTTTATTTGACCAGGAAGATTTTATTTGGCTTGTTGGGCTATTAGTGTTGCTATGAGTGCCTGCATGTTCTGCAGCATACTCAATATCTCGCCCGTTCATTGTGGTTTTTGTGAAGTTGAGGCTGACGGCTTTTTCTTGGCCGTTTGGGCGTAGCTGACTCCTGGTATCGTGGTTTTTGTTGTTTGTTTTTTAGTTTCCTCTTTGTTTGGATTTTTTGGACACCCCCTGTAGTTGGCTGGGTGATCTCCTGCGTAGTTTTGCTCAGGGTGCAGTCCGCGGCCCTGTGTTCTCCTGCGCATCTTACACAGCGAATGTCCATGTTGCACGTGCTCTGTCCGTGATGGAATCCTTGGCACCTGTAGCATTGTACAGGACTGTCGTGTTTCTTCTGTTCTACCACACTTATTTCCGTGTGGCATAGATATCTCAAGTTTTTGTATGCCTGCTCTTCTGCAGGCTCGATAACTACCATGTATATTGGTAGTAATTTTCTTGTATTATCTTTGTTTTTTTGTGAATAGCTCGTCAGTTGCCATACTTTTTTAGGTTTCAATCCTATTTCCCTCAGCTCGGTTTCTACTTCCGGTGCTGGGGTGTTGACTGCTAGTCCTTTTATCACTAGCTTTCTTTCTTTTTACTCTCTGAGTGCGTACGTGTACCACTCTATTTCTTTGTGCTCGCTCAGGAGCATCTTCATTTTGTTGAAATCATCCACTGATTGCGTGGTGATCTTTCCTGTAAAGCTGCCCATTTTGCATTGGGCGTTAATATTTCTCTGTATCAGTTGTTTCCTGATAACAGGCCACATCAGTGGAGATTTCAATATGATTGGAGGTGGCCTCCTCTCTGGTTTTTTTTGTTTTTCTTCTTCGTCTCTCTTAATTTTTTTTAATTCTTCCTATATTTCTTTTCCACTTTCGTTGTCGTCGTTTTTGTTTTCTTCCGTAAGTTTGCTTTTCGCTATTTTCCGTTTCCTTTTATTTTTCACTTGCGTGAATTCCTCCTCTTCCATTGGGCAGTCTTCGCTGTTTGATTCCTCCATGACTATAGTCGGGCTTCCGCATTTCCTCTCCCACATTTTGTTTGTTTGTTTTGATTTTGTCTTCATTTTGGGGTTGTTCTTTTTTTTGGTTTCTTTCGTTATGTTCTATGAGTTTTGTTACTTTGCCTTTTAATTATTTTACTGTTTCCGTCAAGTTATCTATTCTTACCAGTTGTGTTTGAACTGTTCTCCTCAGGAGTTGGATTTCCTCATCCTTTTTTTGCTTTCGCCATCCTTTTTTTGTTTTCTTCGTCCTTTCTTTTGAGGTCTTCTTCCAGTCTCCTTACTGTTGCTTCAAGAAGTTTCGTCAACCTATCCTTCTATTTTCCTCTATCATAGGGTTTTTCCCTACATTTGGGAAATTTCCTGAAATTTATCAGTTGAATATTGATCCGTACTAAGTGTACGGCCACTTTAAATAACGGAATTCTCTGCACAATTGAATTTGCTTTATTAACAGAGTCTCTTCATGCGGAGAAAAGTCTTAAAACATATAAAATAAGGAATGTGCCTAAATGACACAACCTGAAATAGAAAGTTTTATTCCAACAAACCCCAACATATGATATATCAAAATTTTCCTCGTGATTCATTCTTCCGATTGGTTCAAATCGTGTGGAAATACGTCCATTAGTTCACGAGTTATTCGCCGATAAAACTTCGATTTTGTATACCTGTTGAATCTCGAAACATTACACCCAACCCCAACATATGATATATCAAAAACTTCCTCTCAATTCGATCTTTCGATTGGTTTGAATGGTGTGGAAATTCGTGTATTAGTTTACGAGTTAATCGCCGATAAATCTTCGATCTGTTGAATTTCGAAATATTAGAGAGAGTGAGAGATTCGTTGGGTAGAATTTAGAAGGAAGGCTTTTTTTGGGTAATTTGGATATGTTTGCTTAGGCCCTGATATAGGAATTTTTTTTTCCTCTGCAGGGCTGAGTTTGTGGCTGTTTTGTTGGGGAGTGCTTGCTCGGCTGCTTCTAGCGGGGTTGTTATTTTTTATCCAAGAATTTTTTTAATAAATTTTTTTCTTTCTTTTTCCTTTGGGTTTTTTTATATTTTTTTTGTTTATTTTGTGTTTTTTCTCAATCTAATTTGGGGTGGGCAGGTACAGCTGCGGCTGTATTATTCCCTATCGTCGGTCATTTGTCTGGAGAATCGGTTCTCTAGGTTGCAGGGAAACCGCAGAAAACCTGCAACTCCGACGATCGAATAACAGTGAGCAGCGGAATTACTTGATTCGATGGTTCGAATCACATAGCGGGCTTAGAGGTCATTTAGGCGGCTTGGAATGTGGGTTATGTCAGTATTGACATAAACGGTGTTGCTAGGGCTAAACCTACACTTGTATTGGCAGTACCTGAGAATGGACTGCTCGCAGGTCAGGAGTCTTTTGATCAGATATTCGGGCAAGGTGCTAAAGACGTTTGCTCTATATTCGTTAATGGGGCGGATGTATGTTTTATACGTATGAAGTAGGGTCAGGGGGTGGGTTCGTCCAAAATTTCCACCAAGAGCTTTGATGAGCCTGACTCGTTTTCGTACTCTGCGGATTTCGAGCCCCCATCCCCAAAGTCTCAAGTGGAGGTTTTGAGGTTGATGTTTGCGCACGGATTGGGGATGTATGAAGGCGATGGCTTGAGTTTTTTGAGAATTGAGAGTAACCCTCCACTTTCTGCACCAATCCGAAAATTGATTCAGAATATTTCGGGTTTTGATATTGAGGGAGCGCGTGTTTTGGGCGTAGGCGATGAGTGCGGTGTCATCCGCGTACATTTGGATTTTTACTGTTGGGTCCAGTGGGACTGGAGTGTCATACGTATAGATTATATAGAGTAGTGGGGACAGAATTGAGCCTTGTGGAACGCCAGTGAGTGGGGTAAAAGATTCGGAAAGGCAATGACCAACTTTGACTTTGATGGAGCCGTTGGTGAGATATGAATATATCAATTTTATAGTAGGAGGTAGCATGCAGATAGTCAGAAGCTTCCTAATAAGTCCGGCATGCCAGACCTGATTGAAAGCTTTCTGAACATCCATGAAAATGGCGGAGGCACACTGGTGTTGGTTCATCGCTTTGGTCAAGATGGTTTGAAGATTGGTGATGCCGTTTTGGTTGGAGTGTTTGGGCCTTAATCCGAATTGGAGTTTTGGAATAATATTAAGCTCTGTACAGAAGTCCCAGATTCTGTCTTTAATCAAACGTTCAAAGACTTTACCCAAGACGCTGATGAGCGAAATAGGGCGATAAGATTCAGGATTGGAAGAGTCTTTGCCGGGTTTGGGAATGAGAACTGTGTTGGCGGATTTCCAACATTGAGGAAATTAAGAAAATGGAAGGTAGGCGTCAAATAGACCGCAGAGCTTAGGAAGAGCTGTCTCAGGCAGGTTTTTTAATGCCTGTCTTGAGATTCCGTCCCGCCCGGGAGCATAGTTCTTCCCAGATCGGCAAGCCGATTAAACAACTTCCACGGTAAATGGTGCGAGAAGTGGAATGTTCTCATTTAGTTGGGTAATCCAGTGGGGGCTCCGGGTTATGTTTTCGGTGAAGAAGTGGGTTTCATCGGCAAAGTCCCTTGAGAAATGGGGGGGGGTTGTCAGTTGGAGTAAAGACAGTTTGTAAGCTGTTTTTGAAGACGGTAGCTTTGTCTTCGGGCGAGAAATACTTTTGTCCTTGTACTTCATGGTGTGATTCTACATACTTTCGTTGGCCAGTTAGTCTGTAGAATTTTTGCCAAAACGCACGACCCCGTCTATAGTCCAAGTCGGCAGTGGCGGCCTCCCACTTTCTCCGCTTTTCAGAATTGATTTCTAACCTGACTTGGACGTTGAGACGATTCCATTGCGTTTTGACTACTGGGTCTCTAGTTCTAACGTACAGCCTATGTAACTGTCTTTTCTGACGAATTTTGGATCGGATATTTTGAGAGATTGATATATAGTTGGTGTGAACGGTGGTAAGAGGGACGGCGATGTCTTGCGCATCGATAATGAGGGATTGGAAATCCTCCGCGTATTTGTCTAGTTCTTCGGTAGTCCGAAGAATAGTGGGTTGGGGTAAATTGGAATTGATATGGTTTGCGAAGGAGATCCAGTCGGCATTTTTGAAGTCCCGATAGGTGAAGCTAGTTGGAGTGGGTTTTATTGGGTTGAAAAAAGATGTGTGGACCAATAAAGGAACGTGGTCTGAGGTAATTGGGTAGCCTATAGAGCATTCGCCGTCGATAAGGGTAATTAATCTGTCCGTGCACATTATGTGGTCGACGATGGAAGAGCCCAGGTGACTCACGAGTGTTGGATTTCGGTTTTTAATCCGAGAAAGGGGAAGAGAAATTAGAGAGTTGGCGAGGAGTCTGCCGGCTAGGTTGGTTGTGGTATCACCAAAAAGGGTATTCCTGGAGTTGAGGTCACCCATAATGATGGCTCTAGGAAGAGTGGATGCATATTCGAGGAGGTCGAGAGAAAGTGATTGTTGTGGGTGTTTGTAGTAAGAGATGAAAATGATAGTCTCGTTATTCCACGAGATATCGATGGCTATGCAATCCAGGCTCTGTTGAGACAGAAATGGGGGTAGGGGATGGGGTGTCAAGGGGAGTCCGTTACGGACGAGAAGTCCGTTGCCGTGACAGTAGGAGTTTCTGTCCAAGTGGAAAGTGGTATAGCCAGTGAAACTTGGAGGTAATTTGGAAAGGGTGTCGGTTATAGATAAGATTTGAATATTGTGAGAGCTTAATAAGTGCTTCAGTAGATGTCGTTTTCTGGCTAAACCTTGGCAATTAACGGTCCCTATTGTAAAGTCTATGGAACTTTATTTTTCAGTGGGAAGTGTTTGGTTTTTTGGTGAAGGCGAAATGAATGCGGTTACCCACGCCGCTGGTTACGGTACAATTATAACCATAAAAAGGGGGAATGAGGCGTTGTAGCGATTCGGCAACTAGCGCACGGGAAGTGGGGATGGCATTCATTATTGTTGTTTCCAAGATTTTCATTAGGATTTTAGTGTCAATAGACAGGTCATACGGGGTTTGAGGTTTTTCCAGGGTGACTGGGGCTGTATCCTAGGGGGCTTTCGGAGTTTCAATCCTTTTCGGGCAGCGGGGGTGGAAGGCGGGGTGGGGTCCACCGCAAATTTTACAAGTAGGGGAGTTAGCTTTTGGGCATTTTTCTGGCTTGTGACCAGAAGCACCACAGGTTGGACAAATTGGTTTGGTATTGCAGGTGTCTGCGGAATGGCCGGTAGAGGAACAACGGATGCAATATTTGGGGACTGCGGGTATGGTGTTTGAATTTGAGGCTTCGCAGTAGTGCGAAAGCCCGTGGAAGTTTATACCCTTTGTGAGGGCGTGATGGTAGGGTGTTTCGGAATCTGTAATGATTCGAAACATATATGTGGGTTTATTTGTAGATCTAGCAAGTTTTTATAACGGGGAATTTTAGTGTAGAGAGGATCTCCAGGAACTCTCCGTCGGTATAAGATTGGTCTACATTCTTGCAGACCAGAGAGAAGGTATTTTTTGGGGGTCTTTGGACGCGTTGTGGAGAGTTCATCGGAATAACGACGATTTTCTCGCCGCCTATGGCGTAACGGATTTTCCTTGCCAACGTCTCGTGATGAAACGTGGAAGGAATTTTGAGGAGGGCGGTTCCGTTGGGGTTAGTTTTGAGAAAACGCATTTGTCCCTTCAATAGCTCTTGCGTATTGAGGAGATTGTAGAGCTCTCTCTGTGAGGTATATTTTTCAGGAAGGTTTCTCTAAAAGATTTTGTACAGGAGATCCCTGATTACGTTATTTTTAAGTTCATTTGTAATGGCAAATAAAAACACTAAAATTTCTTCTTACTCACCTTTACTACATCATTAAACTATAAACAAATAAGTAGTGGACTGTATTTACTGTTTAACTAAATTGTACATTGAAACTAAAACATTTATACACTCTTGCTAATTGACATAAACCAAAATACATAATATATAAATATATTATAAGATAGAAGCGCGCCAATAATCACACGCACGCTACCAAGGCCAAAAAGCAAGTGTTACATTTCTTTCTCTATTTATCTTTCGGCCCAGCGTTAGCCGACGGAAGACAAGCCGTTGCCACGGTAACAAAATTCAGTATATGCGGCGAACAGATTAATAACAAGAAAGAAATATACATATATACGAGGTGCGTTCACAACATATTCTCATTTCACGTTAATAAATAAATTAGTGGTTTTCAACTATTTTGTTTGAAACTTTTTGTTGATAGGAAATGAGTAATTCCAGTATTGATGAGGAAAGACCAATGCTAATAAAAATTCATATGTACTTTTTATTTAAATTAGGAAGAGTGATTTCAAAACCCATAAATATATTATATTTCATTCAGATTTAAATTATGAATATAAATATGCGATCATTGTTATCACACAATCACCTAAAATCGTAGGTGACAAATATAAAAATAACTGAAATACAGTATTCATTTTTCTAAGATTCTTCGTTTAAGTTTTTTTTGTACATATTTTATGTTCACAATACGATAATATTTTGATAAAACTAATATCATATATTTTTATCTTTAGTGATCAAAGTCTTTAACTACATTTTCTGTTATATATTTGGTTATAATCTATCGCTATATACATTCTGGGGCCATAATAATAAAAGACAATTTTTATTAGGAAACATTTAACAAAGATTTTTCATCGTCCAAACTACATTTAACAGAAATTAAGGGTATCTAAACATTGTCGTGTAATTTATTTCACCATGATTAACGCACTTGCAATTCGTAAACACCCCTTCAGAATGAGGATTGATGCAGAATGTTGTGAACTGGTTTCCAAATTTCATTATATGTTTGACAATTCTGGAAGCGTAACCTTTTCTTCTGTGTTCTTTAAATGTATATAACAAATTTAGTAATCTGGGTACATTATGTTGTCCTAATGGGTCGAAGTCACATCTTGATAACAGGGCAAAAGCTACAACTTCACCATTAATATGTAAAATATAACATGATACTCTGCTTCCTGATTCCATTGAACAATTGCAGGATTTTCCACATCTAAACGCGGTATCTCATAAATGGCTCTTTTACCAAAAAGAAATTCAATTTTTTCCATATTTTCAGTTCGAGAACTTTTCTTTGAATGATTTTTTAATTATGATATTTTGTTTTTATTCGTTATTGAGTTATGACTAAGAGTGTTACATTTTAATTATCACCTTACACCTCGTGCCAACTTACACATCACCTCCCACTAAGGTGTTTTCTTATCGATTCACGATAACAAATGTAGAAAAATAAATAAAGGATACTTTCAATAAATAAAAAGGATGTAATAATGGTTCATAAAAGATTTCTACCAGAATTAAAATATTTGGAACCCTGAAGTTTTCTTTGGTACAGTTTCTTCAAAAGTAATGTTTTGTAGTTATCTAACTTGGTTGGCTTTTATATTCTTTTTCCAATAACTTTCGATCTGCATTCGAAATTCTTTTTATACTTGTTAGAATTTGCACATTTAAGCACTTTGGAAAATAAATACTGCGATTTTAATTATATGAAATGAAAATAACACTCAACTGTGTTGAAAATTCGTAAGAAAATTAAATTATCAGTTTAGAATCAATCAATTTTAATACAAATATGAAAAAAATGCTTTAGTTATTCGATTAAGAAATAAGAAGAGAAAAGAATTTTTAGTGTATAAAATGTGAACAGCGATTTTAAACAAATGAAGAGGTGATGACAAAAACTGTGTTAGAAGGAGAGATAATTTTTCATTGAAAAGTCATATTTCCGTCAAACAACCTTCGTTTGTTTATCTTACAGAACGAATTGAGATTATTTCCATATTATTTTATGTATATTAAAAGTGTGTACAAAGAACTGATTCCCCACTAATACAAAATGATGCATTTTTTTGCACCAAATCGAACATCCCCACAGAGCTGCAATAGATAGAAGATACATTAAACGTCTCAAAAGATCCCCAGTTTGTAAATCCTCGAAACTTAATTATTTTATATTATGTATATATATATATATATATATATATATATATATATATATATATATATATATATATATATATATATATATGAAAATAATTTTTGAGACTTATATTACTTTGGAGAGACGGTAAAAATTTGAGCATTTCCTCAAAATTTGATAATCAATCCTGCCAAATATGATAGTGAACTATATTTTTTTGGCCAGCTCTGTACAAATTTTAAACCATCCGAACCCATAATATTTATTACCTTATTATTGTGTTATCTGTACGTTTTGAAAGGGTATTATTCGAAAAATCAATATCTTTACCTACTACAGGCATAAAAACGAGAACAAGCATTAAAACATCTGGTCCACAGATGTGAGAATATTTTTTCAAAACGGTGTAATGGACTATAACTATAGAAGCCTACGACATTTTATACAAAGTATTAATATGAAATATAAACTATTTACTATTTTTAAGAAAAATTAATTTTGTTATTGCCATGTCTTGTACTTGTACAACTTGTTTTATAATTTTGCATATACTCAAAAGAAATAGTTATTTTCCTAACAAGTGCGGAAAGTGATACTTTCCCGCACGCGACTGCAGTTGCCCTTGTCGGACAAGCAGTCAAGTACGGAAAGACACTTTACGCATTAGTTAGGAACATTATTTTTTCTACGACCGTATATACAACGACCCATTTTTCAAAAATTATTTTATTCCAACAAACATAATAATATACAAAACTTTAACTAAAAACTACTAAGTATTATTAATCTTAATATTGAAAACACAATTTGTTGCATTCTGTAGACTAGTAAGAATTGCCGGTCCAATGGAGTTATTTGGTTTAATGTGGCTTAATTTAGAAGAAGATTGTACTTATTCGGTCACTTCCCAGACGTTTTGAACAACTTTGACGTTTTAGTAACAATTACACGCCTGGGTTGTCATATCAACTGCTATCAAACCCGGATGGTTTTATATTTTCAAAAAATTAAAAATGCTACAAAAATTTTATTAAATGATTAAATTTTATTTGATGGACTATTTCGTGAATATTTATTTACCTGTAGTAACAATAGTTATAACCACCGAAGTAAAAAACTATCTAATAAGGTCAAAATATGCATAATTTTACTTTCCAGCACTAGTGCGGGAAAGTGACACTTTCAAAGCTAAAATGCGTGCGGGAAAGTGGGTTAAAACGCACGGTCGTAGAAAAAAGATATTTCGATTAAATATAGATGAAACCGAAATTCACCACTCTTTGATTACAGAGTGTCCTTCTATGAACAATAATTAGAAGTTAAATGCTGCAGTATACAAGAATTCTTGTTTCGACATTACTTCTAGTACAAATAACATTCTTTATTTTCAACTATTTCAAAGTTTCTCGTCGCCCTGTAAATCCGAATTAGTAACAATGTAAAAATTTCATCATTGTTTTAAGTTATTGACATCAACATTCGCAGTGTCAGCTCCGACGCACGACTGGAGTTTACTCCTTAAGTTCGATAGTCTCACCAGACGCAAAAAGAGTTTATTTAACTTAAAAAAGATTGATACTGTATAAAAGGGTAAATTTGTTAATTAATGAAAATAATATACATATATAAATATATATTTATCCAATTTATTCATTTCATATACATTTTTTATAACTAGTCGACGAAATATTTTACATGAAACTTTTTACAATAGTCGATAATCTCGATAATTCATATTGGGTTGATTATCTAATTTTATGTGTTGTTTTCAAATATATATTTATATGAACTACATCGATAATTATTAAAATATTTAATAAATATAAATCGCACATGCTCATACATATAATACATGAATTATAACGTACCTTGCAACCACGTGTTCGTTAGATGTTCCGGCAATATCATCTACACCTCTTTCTGCCATAGTTATTTGAAAATACTTTCAGTTAACTTTAGCGGAACACAATGATAAAAATTAAAACTTCACAATAACAATATTAATTATTGACATTTATAATAAAAACAGCAATCTAAGTATGTTGACACTGACAAATTAGAAAGTTGCGCATCATAGGGTGCGCACCAAAAACGTAACGAGGTCATTCATCGATAGATTTTACTCCTCACATTTTTTTCATACCGGGCCGTAAACTCCAACAAGTCAAGACATTCACAAGGAATTCAAAAGGGGTTAACGAACTTGATGATGTAATGTTTTGATATATTAAATAATAAGTAATTAAATATTACCGATATATAAAAGAAAATAGTTTTCACTTCATAATCTGAGACCAAATGACAAGAAATATTTTAGGTAGTAAATTTAAAATTAAATATAAAAGACAAAAAATCACTCGCCAGTTCACAAATGAGGAATTCACCATCTTGGTAGTTAAGAATTTTCCAGGTATCCATAATTTTTACAACACAATATTGCATCCAAACACGGAAAATTTTTTATCGGATTATTGTAAACACGCACTTCCACGAACATCAAAGAAAAACAAATTACTTTTAATGTTTATTTTCAATCCGTTTCACGAAAATTTTAAAATAAAAACTATTTTATATCGATATACTGAAAATTTCCAAAGTTTCCAATAAAAATTTTCAACATTAATTACATTTTTAAAACTAGAAATCGAAAGATTTTTTTAAGTTATTGAACAGATCTGGTCTCTGTATTTTATTTATCTAATAATAACTATTTTGTACTACAATCGAAATAAGGTATTTTAATATTAATATCTATATATATATTATCCTGATGTTCATAATACAGATAGAACTTCTTCATATCCCCACTATTCTTCAGTTTTGAAACTAAAAGCCATTCAATTTCCTATGACATTAATATTTCAACGAAAAAATAATAAATGTTTTTGAAACGTTACCAACATACCATTCAAAATATAAGAAACATAGACATGTAAGTTTGGTTTTCTAACTCAAGATAGATAAAATCTATATTCTTCAAATGATTAGTGGTAAACATTTAATACAATACAATATTTTATAAGATAAAAATGTTTGATTCCATTTTAGACATTTTACAAAATGAATGCAATTGTAATGCTACCAAGTGTCTGCAACAAAGTTCTTCCGCATAAAATTCCTAAAACCAAAAGAGGATACAGTAACAAAGACAATCAATGGAAAATATCTCTTCGGTTACCCCATTTTGGTAGGAAACAAACACTCTCTTACAGTTCGATGAAAATTGATGGTTTCGTTTAGTCTTTGAATTTTTTAGTTAGCCTCTGGTTTTCTTCTTTAAATATGGAGCCTCACAAAGGGAGTAAAAACAGCTTCTTATTATCATACAGAATACCACAAGTTTCCTAATTTTGTCAGTCAGGGCGTTTGGTAGCTCAGCTCTTCTCCCGAAAACAAGTTCGAAGGGTGTATAGTCATGATATATACTGGGGGTCGTATTGTAACAGAAGCTATAAAATTTTATCCATTTGTCCCAGTTAGTGTGTGTATCGTTAACGTACATCCTAACATACTCGTTGAGTACCCGATGATTTCTTTCACAGCCACCTATACTCTGGGGATGGTACGCGGTGGAGAATTTTTGTTCGATATTAAGTAGTCTGCAAACCTGTTCTAACACTTCTTTTTTGTATCCCATATCACTCCTTATCTCGCGCAAAGGACCGTAAATTAAAATCAAGTTTTCAACTATAGCCCTTGCGATATTAAGGTATCTTTATTGGGTACCGGTGTTATGACAACATATTTTGTCAATTCGCATTGAGCTGTAACCGCGTAACAATTTCCGTCCGATGTCTTAGGAAATGGTCCTATGGTGTCTATACACCTAATATCGAATGGTCGTTGGGTCCTCGGTGTGAGTACCATATGTTCCCTATGGTCAATTTTATTTTTATTCATGTGACACTTTTGGCATGATTTGACATAGTTGGCTACGTCCTTAGACATATTTTTCCAATGAAACTTAGTCCTAATTTTATTTAAGAGTCGCTTCTGCCCGCCTCTGACCACCAAGGATGATCATGGTACTCTGCGACAATTTTTTCTTTTTCGGCTTTATTTGTGATAATTGTAGGTTCATCATATAGTACTATATTTAAATTTTTTAACATAGTTTCGCCCTTTTCTTTAAAATTGTGCACATAGTAAATATAGGATTCTTAATTTTTAATTTTATTTCCTTAATGTAATTTTTGCTAGCTAGAATTTGAAGCTGAGACAACAATTTCCCTAAAGAAAAGTTGTCGTTAGCAAAATGTATTGTTTCTATAGCGCTGATTTTGTCCTTTTGACCCAGATTTACTCTAAGATAATCTGACTTAACAGTAAATTTTAAATAAGAGATATTAATCGTTATAAAATTGTCGGTGGTTTGAAACACTTTTGGTCTATTATTTTGTGGTCTAATTTTTTTAGGCAATGGTCGAATTTGTATCTGGAGTACGCTGTGTCATTGAACGAGTTATAGCGAAAATTTTTGTAGATGTGGCAGAGATGTTTTTAAGATCTTCGACGTGAATACGAGATAAGGCATCTGCGCCTACGTTATCCTTACCTTTAATGTATTCTACCTCAAATTTGTACTCTTCTTAGTCTAGAGGCATACGTGTTAATTTGGAAGAGGGATCTTTCATAGTAAATAAATAAACGAGTGGTTTATAGTCCGATCTTACTAAAAATTTATAGCCAAAAAGATATGGCCTAAAATACTTAATTGCCCAGTGTATAGCAGCCAATTCTTTCTCAATTGTGGTCTTGTTAATTTCGCCTTTTGTAAAAGACCTCGATGCATAGGCGATTGGTAGTTCGACTCCATTAAAATTTTGTGAAAGAATTGCTCCACAGTATTAGATTTAATAGCTTTGACGACCGCATCAGTGCAATATATTCCTGCTATATCAGCGGGTACTCCTTTACTAATGTAAGCTCTTCTTAAACTACCTATCAAGATTTCAATTTCTACGGCGTATTTAACATTATCTTTATTTGTTTGTTTTAGGTTAAGAAGTTTAGAGTTAACTGATTTCGAGCTTTCGGTTTTTATATAGTCTTTAAGTTTTTGTATAATTTGGGTTAAGGTCGCGTCGTTGTCGGTAATTAAGTCTCTAGCTCTACCGCTAAGTTTTGTTTTGACGTAAGCCACTACATTTGCCTCGTGACCTGTCGAATTAGCATTGAGCAGTGATAGCGCATCTAAAAATGTCTGTAGCTCGTCTGCACTTCCGTCAAATTCATTCGATACTAGTTTACTAGCTAAGTTAAAAAAATCGATAATTGAAGTAGACATTTTCAAGTCTTTTAAGTCTCTGTCAGGTGTCAAGTCTTGATCTGAGTCACTATCTTCTGAGTCAAATTCAATAGTTTCGTCTTTTATTTCGGGGTTTATACATTAAAGGCAAGAGCTAGGGATTTTATAATTTATACGTAAAACTTGAAATGATCTAACTACCCTATCTCTAACGGTTGTAAATAGTTTCAATACTAAATGTTTTTGTTTAACATCCAATGACGGGAATATTTTCTTTACTATCTCAATGAATGTATTATAGTTATAAATTGAATTTTGTAAAACTTCGTTTCTTACTCTACTTGATTTGGGGACTAATGTCTTTAAAATTTTCTTAGATTCATTAATTATGATTGTTTTTATATCGGACAACCTTGTAAAGACCGACTCCCAATCAGAAGGCATAAATTAAAATAATTATATAAATACTACTAAAGCCCAATAAAATAACCTAGCACTACTAACAAACGTAACTAATTTTTAAAAGATACCTAAATTTATTTCACAACAGAGCGTTATTAAATATGTAGCTCAGACACTAATATTATATCATAAATTTTAATTAATTATATATAGTCTATATTTGTTCAAAAAGAATTATGAAATGTTATAAATTGTCCATCCGTCAACGTTCCATAAAAAGTACTAGAATTAACCTAACCAGCTCCAGCGTTGCGTTGTGTAGCATCTCTTTTTTTTGCCTGGGATTATTACCTAAGTATACTACTACTCCTTGTACGATGTATCGTCACCCCGGTTGCTACTGGTCCACACTCTCCATCTGACACTTCCGTTAAACATCAGCGGTAGTGGCCTGTGATCTTAAAACCATACTTCGCGAAATGTCTCGTTTTAAACCTCTGCGGTAACCCTTTTTTAAGTTGTAGTCCTACTATAACTAGCAAACTGAACGTAATAACGTACATAAGCACCCTTATGTCGGTGAGCATTTGCAAAAGGTCATCTTCCACAATGAATTGGAAAAAAGTCACTTAAGTTCACTTTTAACATTCATCTGAGAACTTTCCCGAGCGCCCGTACACTACGAGCATCTCAATCGCCATGTAATGTTGGGCCATAACGAGGGGTAGAAATTAAACAGCGATTGAACTTCACTATTTTTCTATTGTATTAATAGTTTGGAATTTCCTTTTTACAATGA
This sequence comes from Diorhabda sublineata, assembly GCF_026230105.1. Lineage (NCBI taxonomy): Eukaryota > Metazoa > Arthropoda > Insecta > Coleoptera > Chrysomelidae > Diorhabda > Diorhabda sublineata. Next base: position 4,353 of record NW_026614101.1, on the reverse strand, counting down.
ATGATGACACATAATATTGGTTCATAATTACGATATAGTTTACCTACGTAACAGTAAATTGCAATATTACCAAAACATAGGTGACCTGGTTATAAATAATTAACAGTTAGTGTACAGGGTGTATACATAGATAGAGATATAAAAGAATAAAATAATTGACTTAGAGGGCACCACATTCGTAAACTGAATGACAGATTTCCACATGATTCAAACCAATCGAAAGATTTGATTGAAAGGAAGATTTTGATTTATGATATGTTGAGGTTGGGAGGAATTTCTCGACATTCAACACGTATACAAAATCGTAGATTTATCGACGAATAACTCGTAATCTAATAAACGTATTTCCACTCGATTTGAACCAATCGAAAGACTGAATCAAGAGGAAGATTTTGATAAATCATATGTCGAGGTTGAGTGGAATATTTCGAGATTCAACAGGTATACAAAATCAAAGATATATCGGCAAAGAGAGAGAGAGAGATTCGTTGGGTAGAATTTAGAAGGAGGGTTTTTTTTTGGGTAATTTAGGTATGTTTGCTTAGGCCCTAATATAGGAATTTTTTTCCTCTGCAGGGCTGGGTTTGTGGATGTTTTGTTGGGGAGTGCTTGCTCGGCTGCTTCTAGCGGGGTTGTTATTTTTTTATCCAAGAATTTTTTATTTATTTATTGTTTTTTTGGGTTTTTTTCATATATTTTTTTGTTTATTTTTTGTTTTTTCTTAATCTAATTTGGGGTGGGCGGGTACAGCTGCGGCTGTATTATTCCCTATCGTCGGACATTTGTCTGGAGAATCGGTTCTCCAGGTTGCAGGAAAACCGTAGAAAACCTGCAACTCCGATGATGAATGACAGTGAGGGTGTGTGTTGGGGGTAGGAATTTATCTGATTGATATGGGGGAACTATGGAGGAAATTAAGGAAGGATGAGGAGTGTCTCTTCCGCAACGGAATTACTTGATTCGATGGATCGAATCAATTAGCGGTGTGGTGCCCTTCAAGTCACCTATGTTTTGGTGATATTGCAATTTACTGTCTACGTAGGTAAACTATATCGTAATTATGAACCAATATTATGTGTCATCATTAATTATAAAAAGGTAATTACAAACTATTAAGACAATAGAAAAATGGTGAAGTTCAATCGCTGTTTAATTTCTACCCCTCGTTAGGGCCCAACCTTACATGGCGATCCTGCCAATGCGTTTGAGATACTCGTAGTTTACGCGCGTTCTGGAAAGTTCTCAGATGAAAGTTAAAAGTGAACTTAAGTGACTTTTTTCCAATTCGAAATGGGTACTAAAAACTCTTAAGAAGGTGAAGTTGCGAGCAGCGGTGTAGTCAATTCTAACTTCATTGTGGGAGATGACCTTTTGCAAATGCCTACCGACATAAGGGTGCTTATGTACGTTATTACGTTCAGTTTGCTAGTTATAGTAGGACTACAGCTTAGAAAGGGTTACCGCAGATGTTTAAAACGAGACATTTCGCGAAGTATGGTTTTAAGATCACAGGCCACTACCGCTGATGTTTAACGGAAGTGTCAGATGGAGAGTGTGGACCAGTAGCAACCGGGGTGGCAATACATCGTACAAGGAGTAGTAGTATACTTAGGTAATAATCCCAGGCAAAAAAAAAGAGATGCTACACAACGCAACGCTGGAGCTGGTATATGATTCTAGTATTTTTTATGGAACGTAGAAGGATGGACAATTTATCACATTTCAGAATTTTTTTTTGAACAAATATAGACTATATATAATTATACACTGGGCAATTAAGTATTTTAGGCCATATCTTTTTGGTTATACATTTTTAGTAAGATCGGACTATAAACCACTCGTTTATTTATTTACTATGAAAGATCCCTCTTCCAAATTAACACGTATGCGTCTAGACTTAGAAGAGTACGACTTTGAGGTAGAATACATTAAAGGTAAAGATAACGTAGGCGCAGATGCCTTATCTCGTATTCACGTCGAAGATCTTAAAAACATCTCTGCCACATCTACAAAAATTTTCGCTATAACTCGTTCAATGACAAAGCGTACTCCAGATACAAATTCGACCATTGCGAAAAAACTAGCCCACAAAATAATAGACCAAAAGTGTTTCAAACCACCGACAATTTTATAACGATTAATATCCCTTATTTAAAATTCACTATTAAGCCAGATTATCTTAGAGTAATTCTGGGTCGAAAGGACAAAAAGAGCGCTATAGAAACAATACATTTTGCTAACGACAACTTTTCTTTAGGGAAGTTGTTGTCTCAGCTTGAAATTCTAGCTAGCAAAAATAACATTAAGAAATTAAAATTAAAAATTAATTATATTATATTTACTATGTGCACAATTAATGATTTTAAAGAAAAGGGCGAAACTATGTTAAAAAATTTAAATATAGTACTATATGATGAACCTACAATTATCACAAATAAAGCCGAAAAAGAAAAAATTGTCGCAGAGTACCATGATCATCCACTCCTTGGTGGTCATTGCGGGCAGAAGCGACTCTTAAAGAAAATTAGGACTAAGTTTCGTTGGAAAAATATGTCTGAGGACGTAGCCAACTATGTCAAATCATGCCAAAAGTGTCACATGAATAAAAGTAAAATTGGCCATAGGGAACCGATGGTACTCACACCGACAACCCAACGGCCATTCGATATTATGTGTATAGACACCATAGGACCATTTCCTAAGACATCGAACGGAAATTGTTGTCATAACACCGGTACCCAATAAAGATGCCTTAACTATCGCAACGGCCATAGTTGAAAACTTGATTTTAATTTACGGTCCTTTGCGCGAGATAAGAACTGATATGGGAACGGAATACAAAAACGAATTGCTGGAACAAGTTTGCAGACTACTTAATATCGAACAAAAATTTTCCACCGCGTACCATCCCCAGAGTATAGGTGGCTGCGAATGTAGGAATAGGAAACGTATTTTTGGGTAGAAATTATTTTTGGGATTTAATATTTAGTTTTAGAAAAAGGGATCCCTATATCGTAAGTGAATATTTCTAATGTGATCAGCAACACATTTCTCTTATTTCTTTTTCCGTGAGACTGAATGTTCTCCATTTACCGGCCGAAATGGAGTCCATTCTTCCAAAAGGGGGAGATGTGGTGCCCTTCAAGTCAATTATTTTATTCTTTTATATCGATATCTATGTATACACCCTGTACACTAACTGTTAATTATTTATAACCAGGTCACCTATGTTTTGGTAATATTGCAATTTACTGTTACGTAGGTAAACTATATCGTAATTATGAACCAATATTATGTGTCATCATTAATTATAATTCCAAACTATTAAGACAATAGAAAAATGGTGAATGGTGAATTTCTACCCCTCGTTAGGGCCCAACCTTACAGCGGGCTTGGAACTTTATTTTTCAGTGGAAAGTGTTTGGTTTTTGGGTGAAGGCGAAATGAATGCGGTTACCTACGCCGCTGGTTACGGTACAATTATAACCATAAAAGGGGGAATGAGGCGTTGTATCGATTCGGCTACTAGCGCACGAGAAGTGGGGATGGCTTCATTATTGTTGTTGCCAATATTTCAATTAGGATTTTAGTGTCAATCGACAGGTCATACGGGGTTTGAGGTTTTTCCAGGGTGACTGGGGCTGTATCCTGGGGGGCTTTCGGTGTTTCCATCCTTTTCGGGCAGCGGGGGTGGAAGGCGGGGTGAGATCCACCGCAATTTTTACAAGTAGGGGAGTTTAATTTTGGGCATTTTTCTGGTTTGTGACCAGAAGCACCACAGGTTGGACAAATGGGTTTGGCATTGCAGGTGTCTGCGGAATGGCCGGTAGAGGAACAACGGATGCAATATATGGGGACCGCGGGTATGTTGTTTGAATTTGAGGCTTCGCAGTAGTGCGAAAGCCCGTGGAAGTTTATACCCTTGGTCTTTGGACTCGTTGTGGAAAGTTCATCGGAATAACGACGATTATCTCGTCGCCTATGGCGTAACGGACTTTCCTTGCCAACGTTTCGTGATGAAACGTGGAAGGAATTTTGAGAAGGGTGCTTCCATTGGGGTTAGCTTTGAGAAAGCGCATTTTTCCCCTCAATAGGTCTTGCGTATTGAGGAGATTGTAGAGCTCTCTCTGTGAGGTATATTTTTTTGGAAGGTTTCTCAGATTGAGTGTCTGAAGTGGAGGACATTGAGCGGAGATGTGAGATTGAGATTGTTGTTGGGTGATGGTTTGGGATTGTTGATGGGTTCTGGGGATATGGGTTTTAGTTGGTGCTTGCGGTTTAGTGGTATTTTGGGTAATTTTTTTGGGCTTTTGAGGTATTAGGATTGATTTGGAAATTAGAGGGGGAATATTG